>NW_017671050.1:62513-67665 GCF_001879085.1 Nicotiana attenuata
TTGGATTTCTATTGGGATGATCCGTATTTGTTTAGAATTTGCACGGATGGAGTGATAAGGAGATGTGTACCGGAAAGTGAACAAATGAGCATATTGGAGGCTTGTCACTCTTCTCCCTATGGTGGTCATCACGGGGGGTGAGGTCAGCCTCAAAAGGTTTTGAGTTGTGGCTTCTATTGGCCCACGTTGTTCAACGATGCTAGTGAATTGGTGAAGAGATGTGATGCATGTCAAAGAGCCGGCGGTATTTCCAAGAAGGATGAGATGCCCCTCAATACAATTCTTGAGGTGGATATTTTTGATGTCTGGGGCATCGATTTTATGGGTCCGTTCGTGAGCTCCTGTGGTAATACTTACATTCTCGTGGCGGTGGACTATGTTTCAAAATGGGTGGAAGCCGTGGCTCTACCCAACAATGAAGCCCGAAGTGTCGTAGCATTTTTGAAAAGAGTATCTTTACGAGATTTGGTACTCCTCGGGCCATTATTAGTGATAGGGGGTCCCATTTTTGCAACAAGGCTTTTGATTCATTGCTTGCTAAGTATGGAGTTAATCACAAAGTGACCACCCCCTATCATCCACAAGCTAGTGGACAAGTGGAAGTCTCAAATCGGGAGATAAAGAGTATTCTGTCCAAAACGGTGAATGCTAATAGGACCGATTGGTCGAAGTAATTGGATGATGCTCTTTGGGCTTATCGGACGGCTTACAAGACTCCAATTGGTATGTCTCCGTATCGGTTGGTGTTTGGTAAAGCTTGTCATCTTCCAGTGGAATTTGAGCACAAGGCTATGTGGGCATTGAGGAAGTTGAACTTGGAATGGGATGTTGCAGCAAATCTCCGAGTGGAGCAATTGAATGAGCTTGATGAGTTTAGATTTCATGCTTACTCCAGCTCGTCTTTGTACAAGGACAAGATGAAGTACCTCCATGACAAATATGCTCGGGGTAAAGAATTCAAGGTGGGTGACATGGTTCTTCTTTTCAACTCCCGGTTGAGGTTATTCCCGGGAAAGCTCAAGTCTAGGTGGAGTGGTCCATTTGAAGATGTTGGGGTGACACCATTTGGTGCTATTGATCTCAAGAACAAAAATGGTGAAGTTTTTCGAGTCAATGGGCATCGTGTGAAGCATTACTTGGGGAATATGATGACAGCCACGTGGTGGCACTCCTTCATTTGAAGTGATATTATGGTAAAATGTGTCGTGCCGCGATGTTAAATCAGGCGCTTCTTGGGAGGCAACCCATGTCTTTTTCTTTCTTGTTATTTTTCCGTTGTAGATTAGGATTTTTCAACTCATGGTTTGTGAGATGTTGCAGGGTTGATGTTGGACCAGTGCAGGGCAAAAGTAGGAAAAATTTTAAGGTCTCTGAAGTTTGCCTACGCGGCCGGGCACCAAAATAGTGCGGTCCGCGTAGGCTGGTGAAATGGGAGCTGAGTCTCTGAAGTTTGCTGCGTGGTCCGCGTGACATTTTTGTGCGGTCCGCGCGTGAGAAGCCCAAATTACATACTCTCTGAAGTTTCCCACGCGGCCGCGCACCAAAACAGTGCGGTCCGCGTGGGTTGTTCAGGCAATTAAGGATGCTGAAAATCTAGCGCGGTTCGCGGCCGTTTCTGCACGGCCGCGCTGGTGGGTAAGTAATGGGTCCCACAATGTTTTCTATAAATAGAGACCCTAGGCTTCATTTTAACCTTTTCGCCAATTTTCTACCTGAGCTCTCAAATTTTCACTGTGCATCAAAACAACTTGCTTCAAGTAGTTCAAACTTTCACAACCCCTGGTAACATTCCTCACTAACGTTCTTCACTAATCTTATTCATAGGGGTTAAACGAAGAGGACGAAACCCAATACTTAGAAAAGCTGGCAATGAAAGAAGAGGTTCGCCCGTGGTTGGCCCAGCACTTGGCAGCCCCGGGCACTGTCCCAGTTTGGTTGAAAGCAGGAGAGAAGATTCTGAGAAACACATTCAGTTTTGAAGCAAAGGGTTGGTTGACCTTCGTGTGTAGTAGGCTTGACCCCTCCACTCATGATCACACAGTTCCTATTCCTCGTGCAGTGTTAGTGGCTTCTATTATGGCTGGTTTTCCTCTGAATGTGGGCAACATCATGTCAAGAGTGATTTCTACGGTCGGGCAGGAGACCAATACAAACTACCCCTTCCCGAACACTCTTTCCCTGTACTTTAGAGAATTGAAGGTAAAGAAGAAAAGGTTTGATGTCCAGGTAGATCCAGTGGCCCCCTACTCATGGTATAGTCAGTTGGGTCCCGACAACCCAAAGAGGTCCAAAAAGCCTCAGGCATCCACTTCCACCGCACCTGGCCAGTCTGAGGAGCCAGCGGTTATTGAGCAGTCCACCATCCCTGCTACCACTGAGACATTGCCTCAGGGCCCTTCTACTATTGCTGGTCCATCTACTGCAGCAGACCCAGATGTCCCTTCATCGAAGACTCACCGGTTCACTGCCCACCAGCTTGCTCAGTCTCTAGCCAGTTTGAACAACTGGATGTCAGCTGCGACATCCAAGTTGTCAAACTTGGCCACTGTAGTTCAGGCACAGTCAGCCCCTTCCACAGTTGAGATCCCTCCTTCTATTGAGGAGACACTGAAGAAGATCCTGGCCAACCAGGAAAAGATGATGGAGACACAGAATGCCTTGGCTAAGGCAGTTGGAGCACACAACACAGCATTGGGTAAACTAGCTAGGGAGCACAGGAAATTGAGGAAGCAAAAGGCTTCCAAGGAGTCAGTGATGAAGTTGAGGGAGGATGTGGATAAGCTTTTGGCGGATCAGATGCCACTTGACTTACTCTTCGGGGAGCCAACTGTAGATCCAGCAGCAGTTCAGCCACAGCAGGAGGAGACTCCCAGGCCGAGGAAGAAGAGGAAACTCCCCAGCACTGAGGGAGTTGTGATAGAGGTGGCCCAGGTTCATGAGGGTACATCCAGTGTTCCACCGGTGGTTCAGCCTGTCCTTGATCCAGCTCATGTCCCAGCAGCACAGCAGCAGCAGGTCGGAGACCAGTCTGAGGTCCCAGCTACTACAGAGGATCCAGGGACGACAGGAGACCCCACGCATGTGGACTAGGCTTGAGGGGCCTTTCTATATCCTTTTACTCTGTTTTTGAGCTTATCTTGGTAGTTGGCATTGGGGACAATGCCAGCTTTTATTCGTGGGGGTGCGCCCTGTCACACCTCCTTTTTTACACACCTACCCCGAAGGATAATGTATAAGGGAGTTTTTTCATTTAAAGTGACATTATTTGAAATGGAATTATTTATTTATTTTTTTAGAGTCGCCACTTAGATAGGATTGGCTTTTGGTGTCCCAAGTCATCGGTTTAACTTGAATCCCAAATCGAGGAAAAATTTTCGACTTCCCAATTGGAGTCTGCGAACCAGAAATTCTGAATAAGGAATTCTGTTGACCCGAGGGAAGGTGTTAGCCACCCCCCGTGGTTCTAGCACAGTCGCTTAAATTATTATAAATTGCTAAAAATCTGGTTTTTATACATATTAAAACCTATAGTGCAATTTTTAAGATTATTCACCGCTTTAGTTATTTTTTACGTAAGTGAACGCCGTTTAAGAGCGTGTTTTTGGATCACGTCACATGAAATGCACCCGGATCCTCAACACCTCTTATTCAACGTTTTTGGATTTGTATTTGGGCCACATAAATGTGCACCCGTATTTAAGAAGGTAAAATTATTAAAAAGCGCGCCTAAAGTGGCTAGCGTCTTATTAACTTTGCAGGAAGCCATGAAAATTCGCTAAATGGCATGTCCCGAATTTCTAAGTATTTTAATTAAGTATTTAATGAGGGCCCCGCAATTTATGCATTTTATTTGGCGAGGCTCGTCCCACTTTTATTTAAAGGATATCCTAAAGCATACTATGATTTTCTATTGAATTTGTCTCTAAGAGGGCCTAGTCAATATTATGAACTATTATTAAAAAAATCGAAGAATTCGGGCCTTAAACTCAAGTCCACATTTGAACAGGAGGATAACCCCCTAATTCAAACGTGCTACTTAGCTTGGAAGGCCCAACTTATAATTTAAACTCAACATCCTTCAAATCTAACGCCACTTGCAAGGCTGTCCAATATCCAGGCTATAGCACAGGCCCAGATCTCATTTACACAAGCTGGACAGCCTGGGCCCGTGATAGGCCTAAAGACCCGATGCCAAATTGATTTTGGGCCTGTTAAATTGCTTCTTCATGGCTCTAACAGCCCAGGCATTTATAAACCAAACTGAAAGCATTAGTGTTTTAAACTACCAGCTATCATCAGGAATTAATTTGCTGTGCATGAAACATGGAACTAAGCCTCATGTACGGGCCAGATTCTAAATATTTTACTAAGCTATGAGTTAACACAAACGATGATAGAAAATATGGTTATATTAGAGTTATTACCCTATGGAAGCATCAAACTTATTTGACATGTTGAAATGCATATTATTAATTGTTCCTTAGGCCTATTAATCCTGAAGTTAACATGGATACAAATATGTACTAGCCTCAGAATCAGTTGCGAATTCCACGCTGTTTTTCACAGTTTAGCAATTACTCCCACGTGAGATGAAATCTAAACAAACATCATAATTAACCTACGCTAGAGCTAAATATTACTGAATAAATACACACTAGTATAACAGTCCAATTATTACAATTGTCAAAAGTCCAGGTCGTCTATGTTTCAAATGCTACTACGACATAATCTATTGTGTAAGTTAGTGTATATACAAGTAAGCTAAACATGAAACTGATATGGGTAATTTGTCATTTATTCAATAACTCGAATACACTTGCAGATTTAATCCTTCATACGTCATTGAGGTTGAAGAATACCTGGAATTGAAGTAAAACAAAGGTGAGGATCAACTCGAACAAAAGCAGAACAACAGATGCAATTCAGCAGTGAATCAGCAGCTTGTGATCTATTGTGAGCCCCAGAAATAATATCAAATAGCCCAGGAAGGATTTTTAATGCAAACAGTCCCAGTAAACCAACCCAAACAGCTTGAATGAACCCAAACAAAATTGAAATTAAACCCAGAAACAAACTCTGGAACTTCAGCAGCCAAACACAAGGAATTTCAAGTCGTTTTCATCTTTAATCTAAGCTAGAAACTTGAATGCAG
>NW_017671050.1:67696-79593 GCF_001879085.1 Nicotiana attenuata
TTCAATAGAATGATTTTTTTTTGGGGGGGGGGGGGGTTTGTTGCCTGGAGTTGCAAAAACTTTCAGTCTTCTTTATGCCTTTTTCTCCCTCTCAAAATCTGCCTTCAACTCTAACATTGCCTTTATAGGCAAGTTACTAGGACTGCTTCAACTTTTAATTTTACTCTTTAATCCTTTTCTGACCCTATCACGGGCCCAGACTGTCCAGCTTGTGTAAATGAGATCTGGGCCTGTGCTATGGCCTGGATATTGGACAGCCTTGCAAGTAGCGTTAGATTTGAAGGATGTTGAGTTTAAATTATAAGTTGGGCCTTCCAAGCTAAGTAGCACGTTTGAATTAGGGGGTTATCCTCCTGTTCAAATGTGGACTTGAGTTTAAGGCCCGAATTCTTCGATTTTTTTTTTAATAATAGTTCATAATATTGACTAGGCCCCTTTAGAGACAAATTCAATAGAAAATCATAGTATGCTTTAGGATATCCTTTAAATAAAAGTGGGACGAGCCTCGCCAAATAAAATGCATAAATTGCGGGGCCCTCATTAAATACTTAATTAAAATACTTAGAAATTCGGAACATGCCATTTAGCGAATTTTCATGGCTTCCCGCAAAGTTAATAAGACGCTAGCCACTTTAGGCGCGCTTTTTAATAATTTTACCTTCTTAAATATGGGTGCACATTTATGTGACCCAAATTCAAATCCCAAAACGTTGAATAAGAGGTGTTGAGGATCCGGGTGCATTTCATGTGACGTGATCCAAAAACACGCTCTTAAACGGCGTTCACTTATGTAAAAAATAACTAAAGCGGTGAATAATCTTAAAAATTGCACTATAGGTTTGAATATGTATAAAAACCAGATTTTTAGCCATTTATAATAATTTAAGCGACCGTGCTAGAACCACGGGATCCGGGGGTGCCTAACACCTTCCCTCGGGTCAACAGAATTCCTTATTCAGAATTTCTGGTTCGCAGACTCCAATTGGAAGTCGAAATTTTTCCTCGATTTGGGATTCAAGTTAAACCGGTGATTTGGGACACCAAAAGCCAATCCTATCCCAAGTGGCGACTCTAAAAAAATAAATAAATAATCCCATTTCGAATAATGTCACTTTAAATAAAAAAACTCCCTTATACATTATCCTTCGGGGTAGGTGTGTAAAAAAGGAGGTGTGACAGCTCTGGCGACTCTGCTGGGGACACGAACCCAGAATTTCGATTCAGGGTTCAAGAATTCGAGCTTAGTACAATTGTTATATTTGGCTTTATCTGATTTTTCTACATGTTCCATGATATATGTGCTAAATATTTTACCGCTTTGATATTTGTTGAAATTGTATATATAAACTGTCGCGAATCCCTTCCTCTTTCTGAGTCTTCTACATCATGGAGAAGGGTGGACTTCGTGTAGCTTCTCTTCTGTTTAGAGTCTTTTCCCATTTAGAACGAGGTTTGGATAAGTTGCAAAGCCGGCGGAGCTTCTGTATCCCCGGTACGCTGCCTCCCCCTCGGCTCGAGCTGTCCGCTCGGGTAAGCCAGGTCTAGACCAATAAACCTAGGGTTAAACCTAGAAGAACAAAACCTCATGCCGGATCCCCAGTAGGACGTTTGTTTGCATCATGTGCATTTGACTTAGGGGACTCAACACAGGGGTTGGGTCCGTCTAGGACAGGTGACCTGAAATAAATTGACCATCCTGATGCATCTTACGTGCTACTTGCGCATTTATTTGCTCAGATTTGCATGTTGACCGGCTTGTCTAAGTGAGTGAAAATTGAGAAAATAAGCAGTGTTAGGACTAAAGGAGGGTAACCATTTATTTTGAAAAAACCCCAATGCCCAAATAGTACCGAAATGCTGCCGGATTTTTGAAAAATGAAAAAAAAAGAAAATTGTTTGGAAAAAATAGAAAGAAAATTGTGGTTCAAAATAGTTTTGATTTTGGCAAATCTGCCCGAACTACGCCGGTTTGATTCTCACCGGATGTGAGATACGTAGGCAACCCTCATCTGGTCCAACCTCCTTTTTTAAAAATAGCCAAAAATGCCAAATTTTAATTTTGTAAGTCGGGTGATGCCATTCCTGTCTAAAATAAGCTGAATGTCCCCAAATGGACGCCGGAAGGCCGTTTTTGCAAGAATAGCCACCCTGAGTCATTTTTAAATGGTTTGCGGGCACAACCTTAAAATCTTCCTCCCAGAAGTGCTGAAAGGCCGTATTTGCAAATCCAAGTCCTTATTTTCTAAATAAAGAATTTTTGCACAAATAGCCATTTGTCAAAATAAATCATTAAATTCCCCTAAATAAATGTGCAGGATGAGTTCAAGTAACATCGAAACCTTCTCAGTCCTGAGCGAGATCCCTTTGAAACTCCATATGTGGTGGCATGACTTGGGAAAAGGAAGCAGAGATACTGTGGTCAAAAACCTGGGCGGTCTCGTAGATTTATTAAAAATCAGACCAAGGAAGGATGTCATTGAGGCACTGATACCATTTTGGGACCCGACCCGTAATGTATTCCGGTTTTCAGATTTTGAACTCACACCTACGTTAGAAGAGATCGCCGAATACGCAGATCTCAACGGGAACCTCCGCGGTAGATACCCATTGCCCCCACGACCAGTAACTCTTCATAGGTTTTTGGATTTGTTAAACATCAGTCGAGATATTCAAGACCCGCATCTGGCGGAAGGGTGTTGTACACTGCATTTCTTATATCACCGGTATGGTAACCCCAAAGGTTTTGAGGAACCCAATACAGGATTAACACATGCTGGAAATAAAGACAAATAGGAAGCCCGATGGGGATTAGCCTTCATGGTGGCCTTTTTAGGAGTGGTAATTTGTCCTAGGAAAGATGGTCACATAGACCTTGGCCTAGTAGGGATGCTAGATGTTGCCATGAAGAAACCTACTAGCACAGTGGCTCCTCTGATTGTAGCAGAAATATACCGAGCTCTGACCAAATGTCGAGAAGGGGAGAAATTCTTTTAAGGTTGCAATTTGCTCTTGCAGTTGTGGATACAGGAACATCTCTGTCATCGCACAGGCTACATGAACTACGGTTTAACCGGGTTGAGTTGTATCGCAGAATTCGAGACCCGAGTTACAGGTATTGAGTTCCCGGAGGGTACTGAGGCCTGGTCGTCATGTTTAAGATCCCTCACTGCAGATAAAGTTGAATGGGCTTATGGATGGCTTCCTGCTACTGAAGCTGTATACACATCAGCTGAGGTCTCTTATTTTTTGATGGGTATTCGAAGCATTCAGCCCTATGCTCCTTACCGAGTTTTGCGACAATTTGGAAGATTCCAGACGGTGCACAACGATGAAGACCTGAGTGGGCAAGTCATTGAGTTAGGCCCAAAAGCTGCATTCCCTGAAGGCCGAATTCGAAAGATATGGAATGAGTGCAGGTAACTTGAGCCTAAAACTATAGTACAGGACCGAGCCAGAGGTAAGGCAGACCCCAAATACTTGGTTTTGTTTGGTAAAAGATTTCAAATCCCCGAGAGACCTGCCAAAAGGCCACATGTGCAACAATTAACTAGCGAGGCTCAGCTGCAGTGGGATTGGTTAGCTAAGGAAAAAGAGTATAAGGCCCGAATAGGAGCATTGGAAAAACAGGTTCAGGAGCTTCGGTTTGAAAACAGCTTGCAAGCCGCAGCCGATGAAGGTGATAAAAAGCAACTGGCCCAGGAGAATGAAGCTCTCAAGGCCCAAATTCAACAAATGAAATTAGATGCCAGGAATCGAGAAAGAAGTCTATCCGACGAGAGATTGATAAAAGGGTTGAAGAAACAAGTCCTGGACTGTCAGGAAGAATTGGAAAAATCCGAAGGGAATATGGCAAGGCTTCGGGCACAATGGGCAAAGAGGACCGAGGAAAGGGCCCAGTTTGTACAACAAATAAAGAAGAAATATGAGGGAACCATTGCCAACATGAAAAGAAAAATGAATGCTCTTGAAGAAAAGGCAGCTTGTCGGGAGAAAGAATTACAGGCCGAAAGGGAACAATGTTATGGGTTAATCGCCGATATGGAAAAGGAAATAAAAATTGTTACAAGATCTTCACTTCCAGGACTCTCAAGTGCTAGAGGCTCGCACTCAACAGATAAGCCGGCTACTCTAAGAAAAAGGTCAAATCAGGGAGAGAATCAAAAACATTGCCAACTACATTGTCATGAAGTGTCAGGCCGGTGAGCGGATGGGTCGTACCACGTTCTTTGCCTCCGTGATGATATTTGTTCGCCAGGTCATGAACGATCTGGATCAGTTGCAAAAGGGTCTTGCACGCAGGCCCGCGGCGATGCCGAGTGATGCCCCGCGGGCCCCAGGATTTGAAGCTTTGATGTATTCTTAAAAATCGAGTCTATAGTTTTTGAGTCTGGTTTTTTGTACTTTCTATTTTCGAGAAAAGAAAAACAAATAGTCTAGTAGCTTTGTAACTGCAGTTGTTATTAATGAAAATTTGAAAATTCCCAAAAAGTTGTTTCTTTATTTCTTGTACTTATGTTTGCATTTATTTACAAGAACTACGCTTGGTCTGATTCATGCGGGGTCATGATACGTAGGCAATCTCTATAGGATTCGACCGTACCCCTAAAAGAGAGGAAGGAAGAGGAAAAAAACAAGAGAGAAAGGAACGCACTAAGGAATCGAGAGAAAACCGTGGCAAAAGAAAAGGGAAAAGCAGAAAATGAACAAAAAGAGAGAAAAACAAAGAAGAAGAAAATGAGAGAAAAACAGAAAGAGAAAGAAAAGCAAGAAAAAACAAAGAATAGAAATCAAAAGAGGAGAAAATAGAGAACGAAAAGCCGGGATGACGCATGCAACCGGTGCAAACATGTAGACATCAGTTTAATTGTATAGGTGCATCACACCCCAATTTGCGATTACCTATCTGTTACTTATCTCAAGCTAACCGTGTGTTGCTGTCAATTCCAGCCTAGCTTTTAGAAACGGTGGTTGGTTGTGGTAAGCTGGCATCGCATCAGTACTTTACCAGATCGAAAGGAAGTGTGGAAATGTCTACAGAAATGACTTTGCCCGCAGTCCCCATCTCTGAAGACAGCCCCATCTCGGGGGTCCCGGCCTCTGAATCTTTTACAGCCGAAGAAAATCGGATCTTGCGCCTGCGATTGATGGAAATGTGGGATGCTTGGAACAATGGAAAGGAACCTCCAAGCAACATTCCCGGATTCCCAGAGTTATTCCCTAGAGCTGGAGGTGCTACTACTGTCCCTATCAGTCATCCTCATACCCCTTTTGGACAACCTACCATGACTGCTCATTTCGTCAGAACACCTTCTGAGGTCCGCCCCCAGGTGTTCCCAGCAGGAGCAGCTCCTAACATCTTCACTGCTCCACCATGCCCTGCTACAACACAACCTTCACTGCCAAGGCCTGCCTTTGATCCCTCAGCATTCACCTTCATAAACCCTGTTTTTCCGGTGGATCCTCCTCAATATCCCGCATATAACTACTCTCAGCCGCCACCATATGAGCTCACACCAGGGCAGGACAAAATCCCCAAAGACCCAGAACAGGATGAGATGGCGAAAAGAATGAGAAGCCTCGAGCAGAGTTTGAAAAACATGCAAGGATTGAGCGGGCAAAAGAGTGTCTCATACACAGATCTATGTATGTTCCCTCATGTACACTTGCCGTCAGGATTCAAAACACCAAAATTTGAGAAGTATGACGGACACGGTGACCCCATTGCTCACCTGAAGAAGTATTGCAATCAGTTACGGGGAGCCGGTGGCAAAGAAGAGTTGTTGATGGCATATTTTGGAGAAAGCTTGATTGGTATCGCTTCAGAATGGTATATGGACCAAGATGTCTCGCGTTGGCATATTTGGTATGATCTGGCCCGAGACTTTGTTCGACAATTTCAGTACAACATAGACATCGCGCCGGACAGGAACTCTTTGGCAAATCTTAAGAAGAAGCCTTCAGAAAGCTTCCGTGAATATGCAATTAAGTGGCGCGAACAGGCGTCGAGAGTGAAACCTCCAATGGATGAGGTAGAGATGGTCACTGTTTTCCTCCAAGCCCAGGAAGCAGACTATTTTCAGAATATGATGTCCGCCATGGGTAAACCTTTCGCCGAGGCAATAAAAATCGGAGAGATGGTAGAGAATGGGTTAAAAACGGGTAGAATCTTGAGCCAGTCAGCCATAAGGGCCACCTCTCAAGCCATCCTAGGCGGGTCTGGAGGAATGGCCAAAGGCAGAAAGAAAGAAGAAACAGTGATGGTGGCATCGGAGGGAAGAAGGTATCGGGCTCCTAGACCGGTATTCTCTGAAAGAACCCCTCAACACTACTACCCTCATACTGGTATGGCCTATGCTCCTACACCTTATGAGGTCATGAATGCACAACCTTTCGGCCGACCGCAACCACAAGCTAACCGAAATCCACCTCCATTCCAAAGAAATCAACCTCCTTACCAGAACCAATATAATCCCCGACCACTAAAGAATAACTTTCGTCCTCGAGAACCGCCCAGGAGACCAAATTTTACGCCAATTGGTAAACCTTATTCCAGTTTGTTCCCGAAACTCGTCCAGATGAATTTGCTGAAACCTATTCCCCAAAACAGGCAGAACCCAGAATCTTTAGCTTATCAACTAGGGGTCCATTGTGCCTACCATTCAGGAGTTGAAGGGCATAGTACTGATAACTGCTGGACATTGAAGAAAGCTGTGGAAGATTTGATTGAACAAGGGAAAATAGTGTTGAGGGATGAAGAAGCCCCGAATGTGACTAATAACCCGTTGCCCGCTCACAACAACGGGCCGGTAATCGGTATGATTTGTGAAGACAGGGAGTTTGATCCGGACTTGAAAGCCATAATTGCTATTGCCGATGCAGAAAAGAAACCCAAGGTACCCCCGAAGCAATGAAAAGGGGAGAAGAAGAATAAAACTGTCAAAACTGAGCCTGAGAAGAAACCTGAGACAAAAGTAGAAACGGACTCTCCTAAGAATGGAATTCTCTATATTCCGCGAGGACGCCAAGAAAAACCATTAGTTGTCACTGTTCCAAGGAAAGCTGAAGTAAAAAGGGAAACACCAATATACGCACCGAAAGGAGCCTATGTGGTACGGGGGACAATTAAACCGCCTTGGTTGAGTGAGCCAGTGGTTATTGGACGCGTACCACAGAAGCCAATGACAGACCCCTCTGTAGTGCCATGGAACTATCAACAAACAGTGGTCACATACAAGGGCAAAGAAATTTCGGGGGAACTTCCAGGGAAGAACTCTGTTGAGAAATATTCGAATATACAGGAGGTAAACAATGCCGCTCGAAAGCGTTTTCCGTCCAAGAGGCCAGTGAGTGCTGAGGAAGCGGAAGCCTTCTTCCAAAAAATGAAGATGCCTGATTACGAGACGGTGGATCAGTTAAGGAAATACCCTGAACAGGTGTCCCTGCTATCATTGGTGACAAAATCCTCCGAACATCAGAAGATTTTGATGAAAACTTTGAATGAGGCATACGTGCCAATTGAAACTTCAGTCGAGCAGCTCGAAAGGATGGCAGAAAGGTTCTTCGCCATCAATCAACTCTCTTTTAGTAAAAATGACTTGCCTCCGGAAGGTGCAGCTCACAACAAAGCCTTACATCTGACCGTCAAGTGTGAAGGTTATTATGTCAAGCGAGTCATGGTAGATGGAGGATCGGGGGTTGACATTTGCCCACTCTCTACACTACAAAGGATGGAAATTGGGACAGGAAGGATTCGTCCAAATAATGTTTGTGTGAGAGCTTTTGATGGTATTAAGAGGGATACCATCGGTGAAATTGACTTGATATTGACCATAGGTCCGCTAGAGTTCGTGGTGACCTTCCAGGTGTTGGACATGGATACATCTTATAACTTCCTTCTGGGGAGGCCCTGGATCCATGCTGCAGGAGCTGTGCCCTCCACTCTCCACCAAATGGTAAAATTTGAGTATGAAGACCAGGAAATCGTGGTCCACAGAGAAGACGAGCAGTCCATTTATCGTGATCCATCTATCCCATGTTTGGAGGCAAGGGAAAAAAGTGAGCATATTGTTTATCAAGCCTTTGAGATTGTGGTAGCAGATCAGCACGAGGAGGGAAATCCTTGTCCTCAGCCTTTCCTGTCTAATGCTTCAATCATGGTGGCCAGAGAAATGATTAGACATGGTTTCAAGCCAGGAAAAGGGTTGGGAAAAGATTTACAAGGAATATCTGAGCCGGTAACTCTACCCACAGCAGAAAAGTTCTTCGGAGTAGGCTTCCATCCTACCCCAGATGATGAGAAATGGGCTGAGGAAAGAAAGAAAGAAGGATGGGTTCTGCCACAGCCATTGCCATATCTCTATGATACTTTTGTCAAGACCAAGTATGGCAAAGAAAGGGATGATGAGTTGTTCACAGCTGAGGAAATCGAAGATATATGTGGAGCTATGAGACAAATGCTTTATGAAACCAACATGGTTCAGCCAGGGGAAGGGAGCACCGCTGAGATGCTCTATATGGGACCAGATGCTAAACTCCAAAACTGGAAGGCTACGCCATTCCCGATTAGGCGGGAGTCTCGATAGACTAGCCCTGCCACCTTTTTTGCATCCCGAGTTATCTCAGGGTGTAGCTCGGGTGTCTCTTTTAGTTTCTTGTCTTTTAAATTCCTGAATGTAAACCCTGTTATCTTTCCAATTCCAAGAAATGAAATCAATATTTCATTGACCATCTTTCTTTTCTTTCTAATTTTGGTTACTTTTCCTTTTTCATCTTTTCTTTTCAGTTATAATAACGCGGCTTTAAATAACATGACATGCTTGCGAACTCCATGCCCAGACTCAAACACGCTGTCTCATTGTGAAATAATGAATCAAGAACCAGAATATGATGAAGAAGAGGCTTTTAGGGAAATAAATCGAGAATTGGAACAATTTGAGAACAAACCTAAGCCAAACCTGAATGACACTGAACTGGTTAATTTGGGAACTGCCGAAGAAATAAGGGAAACCAAAATAAGCATTCACACAGATGAGCAAACTCGAGATGCAATAATCCAACTCCTGTTCGAATTTAAAGATGTGTTTGCTTGGTCGTATGACGACATGCCAGGATTAAGTATGGATCTATTGGTGCACAAATTGCCAATTTACCCCGATTGTCCTCCAGTACAGCAAAAGCAAAGGAAGTTTAAAACTGATATCAGTGATAAGATCAAAGAAGAAATCACGAAACAGTTGAAGGCGGGGGTAATCTGGGTGGTCCGATATACTACATGGCTAGCCAATGTGGTTCTAGTGCCAAAGAAAGACGGAAAAACCCGGGTGTGTGTGGACTACCGAGATTTGAATAAGGCAAGTCCCAAAGACAACTTCCCGTTACCTAACATTCACATCCTTGTTGATAACTGCGCCAAACATGAAATACAGTCCTTCGTGGATTGTTACGCAGGATATCATCAGGTGTTGATGGATGAAGAAGATGCCGAGAAGATAGCTTTCACTACACCCTGGGGTACCTACTGTTATCGGGTCATGCCATTTGGGCTGAAGAATGCTGGGGCAACTTATATGAGAGCCATGACCACCATTTTCCACGATATGATGCATCAAGAAATAGAGGTGTATGTGGATGATGTAATCATTAAGTCCCGAACTTAGAGTGACCACGTTCGAGATTTGAGAAAGTTCTTCGAACGGTTGCGCAAGTATGATCTGAAGTTGAATCCAGATAAATGTGCTTTCGGAGTCCCATAAGGCAAGCTCCTGGGTTTTATAGTCAGCAGGAGAGGTATTGAGTTAGATCCCACAAAGATAAAGGCCATTCGAGATTTACCTCCTCCGAGAACTAAGAAAGATGTGATGAGCTTATTGTGCAGGTTAAATTATATCAGTCGATTCATCGCTCAACTGACTACCACCTGTGAGCCCATATTCAAACTGTTGAAGAAAGATGCGGCAATCAAATGGACATCTGAATTTCAAGAAGCTTTCGATAAAATCAAGGAATATTTGTCAAATCCTCCAGTATTAGTCCCACCGGAGCATGGGCAACCCCTCTTCTTGTATCTGACAGTGTTAGAAAATTCTTTTGGCTGTGTTCTTGGGAAGCATGATATAACTGGGAGAAAAGAGCAGGCAATTTACTATCTGAGCAAGAAGTTCACCAGCTACGAGGCCAAATACACCTAGTTGGAAAGAACATGCTGCGCTCTGACGTGGGTCGCTCAAAAGCTGAGACATTATCTTCAAGCCCATACCACCTATCTAATAACCAGGTTGGATCCTTTGAAATACATATTCCAGAAACCGATGCCCACTGGGAGGTTGGCAAAATGGCAAATCTTGCTCACTGAATTTGACATAGTCTATGTTACTCGCACGGCAATGAAGGCCCAGGCGTTGGCAGATCATTTGGCTGAAAACCCGGTTGAACCGGTCGACGAGGAATATCAACCGTTAAAGCACGCTAATTTCCCAGATGAGGAGGTAAACTCGGTGAAAATCCATCTCTGAGGACACTCGGGCTTGGAAAATGTTCTTTGATGAAGCAGTAAATGCGAAGTGGTAGGTATTGGGGCGATCTTAATATCACCCAATGGCCAACACTAACCGGCTACACAAGCCAGACTCCGTTTCTTTTGGCACCAAACAATACAGCTGAGGTATGAAGCCTGCATCAATGGGCATTGAAACATGGCAATTTGACCAAGATGTTGAAAGAATTTAATTTAATCATGGGGACTCTAGACTTGATTATCCGACAAGCCCAAGGAGAATGGGAAACTCGAGATGTTAAGCTCATTCCTTATCGACAGCATGTGGAAGATCTCACCAAAAACGCTTCAAGTCGGTAAGAATTCAGGTATATCCCTCGGTGTCATAATGAATAGCCGAGTGCACCTTGCCACTCTAGCTTCAATGTTGCTAACCCAGAAATGCCCCATAATTGACCTTTAGAGATTCATGAAAAGCGAGTATTGTAATAACAGTTGAGCGTGCCGTGTTGCTGGTTTACATGATAAGAGAATTTCTGAACACAGGAATAACCCTGAGCAGGCCACCGGAGAATCAAAGAAGAGAACCATTAGAACGACAATGCGAAGTGGTTTCTTTTTAAGTGGTGATGTTTTGTATAAAAGAACCCCCCGGACCTCAAACTTGCTAAGATGTGTTGACAGGTTTAGACGGCGGGTGGCCGAAAGAAAAGCTGGAAGAATTATGGGCATGAAGTGCCACGCAGGAGTGTGTGACGCTCATATGAAATGGTTAATGTGTTGGCAAAAGAAATTTTGCGAGCCGGGTATTACTGGATACCATGGAGAAGGACTGTTTCAGTTTTGTTTCGAAGATGTCATCAATGCCAGGTGCACGGCGACTTGATTCATGCACCTCCGACAGCACTCCATCCGATGTCAGCACCCTTGGCCGTTTGTCGCTTGGGCCATGGATGTCCATGGGGACCGATCGAGCCGAAAGCTTCGAATGGGCATAGGTTCATACTGGTAGCAATCGACTATTTCACAAAATGGGTTGAAAGCCATCAACAGCTCAAAAGGTCAGTCACCAAAGAAAAGCCGTGGTAGACTTTGTTGCACTCCAAACTCATTTGCCAGCTTTGGCATTTCTGCAATTATTTATTACGACAATGCAGCTAACTTTGAAAGCAGCCGCCCCTGATGGAGGAGGTTATGTGAACAAATTCAAGATAGCACGCATAGAAACTCAACTCCCTATCGGCCAAAAGCCAATGGTGCTGTCGAGGCAGCAAATAAGAACATCAGAAGATTTTGAGAAAAGATGATTCAAGCTCCCGGCAATGGCATGAAAAACGTTACCCTTCGCATTACTTGGTATCGCACCAACAGTACGTACATCAATTGGAGAACACCGTACTTGTTA
>NW_017671050.1:79618-87038 GCF_001879085.1 Nicotiana attenuata
AGTGGTTGGTTTGTGGTAAGCTGGCCTCACATCGCTATTTCACCAGATCCAAAGGAAATACAGAGATGTCGTCTGAAATGACTCTGCCTGCAATCCCCATACCCGAAGACAGCCCCATCTCGGGGGTCCCGGCCTCTGAATCTTTTACAGCTGAAGAAAATCGGATCTTGCGCCTGCGATTGATGGAAATGTGGGATGCTTGGAACAACAGAAAAGAACCTCCAAGCACCATTCTCGGATTCCTGGAGTTATTCCCTAGATCTGGAGGTGCTACTACTGTCCCCATCAGCCACCCAAACACTCCTTTGGGGCAACCTACCATAACTGCTCACTTCCTAGGAACACCTTCTGAGGTTCGCCCCCAGGTGTTCCCGTTTGGACCTGCTCCCAACATCTTTACGGCTCCACCCTGCTCCGCAACCACACAACCATCACTACCCAAGCATGCTGTTGACTCTTTAGTCTTCACTTTCCAAAATCTCGTCTTTCAGGCTGACCCTCCTCATTATACTCAATATACCTACTCTCAGGAGCCACCATACGAGCTTACACCGGGGCAGGACAAAACCCCCAAAGCCCCAGAGCAGGATGAAATGGCAAAGAGAATGAGAAGCCTCGAGCAGAGCTTGAAAAACATGCAAGGATTGAGCGGGCAAAAGAGTATCTCCTATACGGACCTACGTATGTTCCCGCATGTACACTTACCGTCAGGATTCAAAACACCAAAATTTCAGAAGTATGACGGACACGGTGACCCCATTGCTCACCTGAAGAAGTATTGCAATCAGTTACGGGGAGTCGGTGGCAAAGAAGAGTTGTTGATGGCATATTTTGGGGAATGCTTAATTGGCATCGCTTCAGAGTGGTATATGGACCAAGATGTCTTGCGTTGGCATATTTGGGACGATCTGGCCCGAGACTTTGTTCGACAATTTCAGTACAACAAGACATCGCGCCAGACAGGACCTCCTTGGCGAATCTAAAGAAAAAGCCTTCAGAAAGTTTCCGTGAATATGCAATTAAGTGGCGCGAACAGGCGTCAAGAGTGAAGCCTCCGATGGATGAGGTAGAGATGGTCACTGTTTTCCTTCAAGCCTAGGAAGCAGACTATTTTCAGAATATGATGTCCGCCATGGGCAAGCCCTTCGCAGAGGCAATAAAAATCGGAGAGATGGTAGAGAATGGGTTAAAAACGGGTAGAATCTTGAGCCAGTCAGCCATAAGGGCCACCTCCCAAGCCATCCAAGGCGGGTCTGGAGGAATGGCCAAAGGCAAAAAGAAAGAAGAAATAGTGATGGCAGCATCGGGAGGAAGAAGATACCGGGCTCCTAGACCGGTGTTCTCTGAAAGAACCCCTCAACACTACAATACTCATACTGATATGGCTTACGCTCCTCCACCTTATGCGGTCATGAATGCTCAACCCTTCGGCCGACCGCAACCACAAGCTAACCGAAATCCACCTCCATTCCAAAGAAATCAACCTCCTCACCAGAACCAATATAATCCCCGACCTCCGCAAAATAACTTCTGCCCTCAGGAACCACCCAGACGACCAAATTTTACGCCGATTGGTGAACCCTACTCCAGTCTGTTCCCGAAGCTCGTTCAGATGAATCTGCTGCAGCCTATCCCCCAAAATAGGCAGAACCCGAAATCTCCAGCTTATCAACGAGGGGTCCACTGTGCCTACCATTTAGGAGCTAAAGGGCATAGTACTGATAACTGCTGGACATTGAAGAAAGCTGTGGAAGATTTGATTGAACAAGGGAAAATAGTGTTGAGGGATGAAGAAGTCCCAAATGTGACCAATAATCCGTTGCCCGCTCACAACAACGGGCCGGTAATCGGGATGATCTGTGAAGACAGAGAATTTGATCCGGCATTAAAAGCTATAAATGCTATTGCCGACGCAGAAAAGAAACCCAAGGTACCCCCGAAGCAAGAGCAAGGGGAGAAGAAGAATAAAAGTGTTAAAACTGAGCCTGAGAAGAAACCTGAGATAAAAGTAGAGACGGAACCTCCTAAGAATGGAATCCTCTATGTTCCGCGAGGACGCCAAGAAAAACCATTAGTGGTCAGTGCTCCAAGGAAAGTTGAAGTAAAATGGGAAACGCCAATATACGTACCAAAAGGAGCCTATGTGGTACGGGGGACAATTAAACCGCCTCGGCTGAATGAGCCAGTGGTTATTGGACGCGTACCACAGAAGCCAATGACAGACCCCTCTGCAGTGCCATGGAACTATCAGCAAACAGTGGTCACATACAAGGGCAAAGAAATTTCGGGGGAACTTCCAGGGAAAACCTCTGTTGAGAAATATTCGAATGTACAGGAGGTAAACAATGCCGCTCGAAAGCGTTTTCCGTCCAAGAAGCCAGTGAGTGCTGAGGAAGCAGAAGCCTTCTTCCAGAAAATGAAGATGCCTGATTATGAGACAGTGGATCAATTAAGGAAATACCCTGAACAGGTGTCCCTGCTATCATTGGTGACGAAATCCTCCGAACATCAGAAGATCTTGATGAAAACTTTGAATGAGGCGTACGTGCCAATTGAAACTTCAGTCGAGCAGCTCGAAAGGATGGCAGAAAGGTTCTTCGCCATCAATCAACTCTCTTTTAGTAAAAATGACTTGCCTCCGGAAGGCGCATCTCACAACAAAGCCTTGCATCTTACTGTCAAGTGTGAAGGTTATTATGTCAAGCGAGTCATGGTGGATGGAGGATCGGGGGTTGACATCTGCCCGCTCTCCACATTGCAAAGGATGGAAATCGGGACGGGAAGGATTCGTCCGAATAATGTTTGTGTGAGAGCTTTTGATGGTATTAAGAGGGATACCATCGGTGAAATTGATTTGATATTGACCATAGGTCCGGTAGAGTTCGAGGTAACCTTCCAGGTGTTGGACATGGATACATCTTATAACTTTCTTCTGGGAAGGCCCTGGATCCATGCTGCAGGAGCTGTGCCCTCTACCCTCCACCAAATGGTAAAATTTGAGTATGAAGACCAGGAAATCGTGGTCCACGGAGAAGACGAGCAGTCCATTTATCGTGACCTATCTATCCCATGTTTGGAGGCGAGGGAAGGAAGTGAGCATATTGTTTATCAAGCCTTTGAAATTGTGGTAGCAGATCAGCACGAGGAGGGAAGTCCTTGTCCTCAGCCTTTCCTGTCTAATGCTTCAATCATGGTGGCCAGAGAAATGATTAGACACGCTTTCAAGCCAGGAAAAGGGTTGGGAAAAGCTTTACAAGGAATATCTGAGCCGGTAACTCTACCCACAGCAGAAAAGTTTTTCGGAATAGGCTTCCACCCTACTCCAGATGATGAGAAATGGGCCGAGGAAAGAAAGAAAGAAGGTTGGATTCTGCCACAACCATTGCCACATCTCTATGATAATTTTGTCAAGGCCAAGTATGGCAAAGAAAGGGACGATGAGGTGTTCACAGATGAGGAAATCGAAGATATATATGAAGCTATGAGACAAATGCTTTATCAAACCAACATGGTTCAGCCAGGGGAAGGGACTAGCACCACTGAGGTGTTCTATATGGGACCAGATGCTAAACTCCAAAATTGGAAGGCTACGCCATTCCCGATCAGGCGGGAGTCCCGGTAGACTAGCTCCGTCACCTTCTCTGCATCCCGAGTTATTTCAGGGTGTAACTCGGATGTTTCTTTTAAGTTTCTTGTCTTTAAATTCCTGAATGTAAACCCTGTTATCTTTCCAATTCCAAGAAATGAAATCAATATTTCATCGTCCATCTTTCTTTTATTTCTAATTCTGGTTATTTTTCCCTTTTCATCTTTTCTTTTCAGTTATAATAATGCGGCTTTAAATAACATGACATGCTTGCGGACTTCATGCTCAGACTCAAACACGCTGTCTAATTGTGAAATAATGAATCAAGAACCGGAATATGATGAAGAAGAGGCTTTTAGGGAAACAAATCGAGAATTGGAACAATTTGAGAACAAACCTAAGCCAAACCTGAATGACACTGAACTGGTTAATTTGGGAACTGCCGAAGAAATAAGGGAAACCAAAATAAGCATTCACACAGATGAGCAAACTCGAGATGCAATAATCCAGCTCCTGTTCGAATTTAAAGATGTGTTTGCTTGGTCGTATGACGACATGCCAGGACTGAGTATGGATCTAGTGGTGCACAAATTGCCAATTTACCCCGATTGTCCTCCAGTACAGCAAAAGCAAAGGAAGTTTAAAACTGATATCAGTGATAAGATCAAAGAAGAAATCACGAAACAGTTGAAGGCGGGGGTAATCCGAGTGGTCCGATATACTACATGGTTAGCCAATGTGGTTCCAGTGCCAAAGAAAGACGGGAAAACCCGGGTGTGTGTGGATTACCGATATTTGAATAGGGCAAGTCCCGAAGACAATTTCCCGTTACCTAACATTCACATCCTTGTTGATAACTGCGCCAAACATGAAATACAGTCTTTCGTGGACTGTTACGCAGGATATCACCAAGTGTTGATGGATGAAGAGGATGCCGAAAAGACAGCTTTCACTACACCATGGGGAACCTACTGTTATCGGGTCATGCCGTTTGGGCTGAAGAATGCTGGGGCAACTTATATGAGGGCCATGACCACCATCTTCCACGATATAATGCATCAAGAAATAGAGGTGTATGTGGATGATGTAATCGTTAAGTCACGAACTCAGAGCGATCACGTTCGAGATTTGAGAAAGTTCTTTGAACGGTTGCGCAAGTATGATCTGAAGTTGAATCCAGCTAAATGTGCTTTCGGAGTCCCATCGGGCAAGCTCTTGGGTTTCATAGTCAGCAGGAGAGGTATTGAGTTGGATCCAACAAAGATAAAGGCCATTCGAGATTTACCTCCTCCAAGAACTAAGAAGGAGGTGATAAGTTTATTGGGCAGGTTAAACTATATCAGTCGGTTCATCGCTCAATTGACTACCACCTGTGAGCCCATATTCAAGTTATTGAAGAAAGATGCGGCTATCAAGTGGACGTCCGAATGTCAAGAGGCCTTCGATAAAATCAAGGAATATTTGTCAAATCCTCCAGTATTGGTCCCACCAGAGCAGGGACGACCTCTCTTCTTGTATCTGACAGTGTTGGAAAATTCTTTTGGCTGTATCCTCGGTCAGCATGACATAACCGGAAGGAAAGAGCAGGCAATTTACTATCTAAGCAAGAAGTTTACTGGCTACGAGGCCAAATACACCTTGTTGGAAAGAACATGCTGCGCTCTGACGTGGGTTGCCCAAAAGCTGAGACATTATCTTCAAGCCCATACCACCTATCTAATAACCAGGTTGGATCCTTTGAAATACATATTCCAGAAACCGATGCCCACTGGGAGGTTGGCAAAATGGCAAATCTTGCTCACTGAATTTGACATAGTCTATGTTACTCGCACGGCAGTGAAAGCCCAGGCTTTGGCGGATCATTTGGCTGAAAACCCGGTCGACGAGGAATATCAACCGTTAAGCACCTATTTCCCAGATGAGGAGGTAAATTCGGTGGAAACCATCTCTGAGGATACTCGTGCTTGGAAAATGTTCTTTGATGGAGCAGTAAATGCGAGGGGTGTAGGTATTGGGGCAATCTTGATATCACCCAATGGTCAGCACTACCCGGCTACAGCCAGGCTCCGTTTCTTTTGCACAAACAATACAGCTGAGTATGAAGCCTGCATCATGGGCATGAACATGGCAATTGACCAAGATGTTGAAGATTTATTAATCATGGGGGACTCCGACTTGATTATCCGACAAGCCCAAGGAGAATGGGAAACTCGAGATGTTAAGCTCATTCCTTATCGACAGCATGTGGAAGATCTCACCAAACGCTTCACGTCGGTAGAATTCAGGTATATCCCCCGGTGCCATAATGAACTAGCCGATGCACTTGCCACTCTAGCTTCAATGTTGCCTTACTCAGGCAATGCCCATATTGACCCTTTAGAGATTCAAATCAAAGAAAAGCACGGGTATTGTAATGCGGTTGAGGTGGAACCAAGTGGTCAGCCCTGGTATCATGATATCAAGAGATTTCTGAAAACACAGGAATACCCTGAGCAGGCCACCGGAGATCAGAAAAGAACAATCAGACGACATGCGAGTGGTTTCTTTTTAAGTGGTGATGTTTTGTATAAAAGAACCCCGGACCTCAACTTGCTAAGATGTGTTGACGCCGAGGAAGCTGGAAGAATTATGCATGAAGTGCACGCAGGAGTATGTGGAACTCATATGAATGGTTATGTGTTGGCAAAGAAAATTTTGCGAGCCGGGTATTACTGGATAACCATGGAGAAGGACTGTTTCAGTTTTGTTCGGAAATGTCATCAATGCCAGGTGCACGGCGACTTGATTCATGCACCTCCGACAGAACTTCATCCGATGTCAGCACCTTGGCCGTTTGTTGCTTGGGGCATGGATGTCATTGGGTCGATCGAGCCGAAAGCTTCGAATGGGCATAGGTTCATACTGGTAGCAATCGACTATTTCACAAAATGGGTTGAAGCCATCACCCTCAAGTCAGTCACCAAGAAAGCCGTGGTCGACTTTGTGCACTCCAATCTCATTTGCCGCTTTGGCATTCCTGCAATTATTATTACCGACAATGCAGCTAACTTGAACAGTCGCCTGATGGAGGAGGTATGTGAACAATTCAAGATAACGCATAGAAACTCAACTCCCTATCGGCCAAAAGCCAATGGTGCTGTCGAGGCAGCAAATAAGAACATCAAGAAGATTTTGAGAAAGATGATTCAAAGCTCCCGGCAATGGCATGAAAAGTTACCCTTCGCATTACTTGGATATCGCACCACAGTACGTACATCAATTGGAGCAACACCGTACTTGTTAGTTTACGGTACTGAAGCAGTCATACCTGCAGAAGTGGAAATTCCTTCACTCCGGATAATCGTTGAGGCGGAGATTGAGGACAGTGAATGGGTTAAAACCCGACTAGAGCAATTGTCATTAATTGATGAAAAACGGATGGCCACGGTTTGTCACGGACAGCTGTACCAACAAAGAATGGCCCGTGCCTATAATAAGAAAGTGCGTCCCAGGAATTTTGAAGTGGGACAGCTGGTACTCAGACGCATTCTCCCTCATCATCAGGAAGCAAAAGGGAAGTTTGCCCCTAATTGGAAAGGTCCATACATCATCCGAAAAATATTGCCAAGAGGAGCACTGTATCTGGGAGACATCGAAGGGAATGATCCTGAGACAGCAGTCAATGCAGATGCAGTAAAAAGGTACTACATCTAATCCTCATTCGGCGATGGCTTTTGTGCGATTGAGATGACGAAGGCTTTCTTTCTCGCTATCCAAACACTATTAACCCTTCGTAAACCCATTTGAGCCGGTTTTCCTTCTTTGGCTACCCTCTTTGGAACCCGGAAGTACGAA